>NW_028250383.1:0-12174 GCF_964263255.1 Lissotriton vulgaris
GGTTCAATAATTGAAATGTTTTAATTGTAAGAATACAATTGAATAGCGAGCTTCCTTAATGAACAACCGAGCAAAAACACACTGCTCGTGACAGATTTCCTTCAAAAAGGTTCTTGCAGAGAGTCTATACCCAAAAAACGTTGTTGAAACCATTTTTTCACGCTGGAAACGTTTTGAAAAAATGTATATTTGCAAACTTTGAGACTTATGCACTTATAAATCTCACAAAATCACAGAAAGCGAGCGACACCCTGCTCCTGATTTCTTAGTCTTGTAAATCCTGCTTATGTGTTTTAAACACAGATTTTCCTCAAATGTTCCACGAGACGTACTCCAAAATTGTTTTTATTGCTCACCAGTGAAGTTCTTGCTTTTAGAGAGCAGGGGCTTTATTCATGAAGGCCTTGCGCCGCCGGTGCGTCACTTTTAACATGGGAAAAAGGGACGCCCCGGAGGCACAAGACCTTCATAAATAAGGCCCCAAATGTCTTCTTGAAGAGAGATTATTATTTCAATTGGCAGGAAAATACATGGATGTGGGGGTGTGTGGGACACTATCTGAGAAATAGACATTCTATGCACCGTGACAAAATCGAACCTTAACTTATCTTAAGGGCTTTAAAGGCTGGCCTGATTCAAGCCCTTTTGTGAGGGACTACTGCTTGTGACAAGGATCATGACTGACATTAGAATGTTGCTGCCACCACCCAGCATGCCCAAAATGCATTGCATAGAAAGCACTCCTCTGAACCACGCTCAGGGGCTTATTTATGAGCCCTTGTGACACTTTTGTGCTGCAGTTGCGTCGCTTTTCGTGATGCAGCAGTGGTGTAAACAATGTATCACATTGCGCCATAGTTACAGAGTGACACATCAAGGCAGATATGTCACTTTGTAAAACCCTGCACCACAATATACCTGTGTCAGGTATAGTGTATGCAGGGTGGCTGTTCCCCAGCAAGAAAGCCTCATAGAAATGGCGCAGTGAAATCTATTGGATTTCACTCTGTCACTTCTAGGATGCCACTGCATCAAAACCCCCTACCTGCCTCATAGCAGGTGTAAGAGTGACTCAGTGCAATGTATATAGGCCTCCCCCATGCATTGCTGGAGTTGCATCATGCTTACGACACAACTCCAGCAATGAGTGAGTTTTGCGCCGATAGAAACGTCAGGATTCCGGATGCATCTTTCATTCCTTGCGACATGGAGCACCATACAGTAAATACGGAGCATCCATGTGGTCGTAAGGAGGGCGCAGGGAAAAGTGTGGCATTGCGGTTTTACCACAGTGATGCAACACTTTTCATAAATGAGGCCCCCAATGTCTGCGGTAATGTTCGTAAAATAAAAAAAGAAAAAGAAGTGCAGGTAGACAACATTTTTCTGAAGACGTCACCGCCCACTTACACCAGCACTGCCCAATTCCAACACAGGTGCCACTCACTTCTGCCACTGACACTGTACACTGCTTGTATAGACACCACCCACAGCTGCATTGCAGCCAGGCAGCAAAGACACTGAGTCCACATTCCTCAAGGTTGAATCATAAGGCTTCTCCTCCTGAGAGCATATTGAAAAGAATTTGTCAAATAGTGTCTTTTTACAGCACGTTTTTCGAAGCATTTGTTAAATCCAAGAACTTTAATAGATATGGAGAATTGATTACATTGGATGTTTTTTATTACATTTTTTAAAAGACTTAACGCTGGTTGACAAATAATAGGTTTGTCACCATTGTTGCGAACACATTGACACCAACTGGGTTTTTAGAATGTTAGAATTTTCAATAACCTTTCGCTAACCACTCTGCCCAACCCTTAAACACAGTGTAGAAAGGACTCCAAGACATGAACAGTCTTATCGTATAGTGCCCCTAGGGGTATCATTTTCATTTCAAAAATCTTTATTTCGATCAGGGTATCACACGAGGGCCTCATTTATGAGGCCCCTTGCGCCATTGAATTTCACTTTTTTGTGAAGTTCCGTGGCGCAGAAGCCGGGTGATATTTATCAGGCAGCACTAAGCCACTTTTTTTGGCGTACTGCTACCTAATAAATATCAGTCCCTTTAACGCAGTGTTCTGCATTAAAGGGGCGTGCAATGGGGGTTGCTGGGGGCGTTCCCAGCAACATCCAGCAACATCCATGGCCTTTTGACACTTCCCCAGAAATTGTAAATCTAAGGCAGTGTCAAAAGCTTACGCCTCCCCAGGGAAGCGTAAGGGAGGCACAACGGGGAGAAATATCTTTATTTCTCCTTGTTTTTTCATTTTCTATGCATGCTACATTCTGCAGCACACATAAAAAGAGGAAGAGCCTCTTGTGGTAATTTTTGTACAGAGAGATTGCCCTTCCTGTACAAAAATAATCATCCCCGCAGGGCCTGCCCCCTTGCACCATTGTGCAAAGGTGCCTGCGCTGGCGCAGGCAGCTCATTGTGCGCCGGCGCAGGGAAAAAGACAGGAATGCGCTGTATCTTATAGATACAGCGCATTCCTGCCCTTTTCTTTTGCTGTAGGAAAGGGCAGCAGGAAGGTCTGCTGCGCATCCTTACGGCAAAACCTCATAAATGAGGCCCGTAATCTTCCACCATACTGAACAGGACAATCTTCCTATCCCCTCTGCACAGTACACAGAACAGCGGAAGAGTCCTAGAATCCTGCCCAGTCATACATTACTGTACAGCTCACTCAGTGGCACTGTGCCCAGGCCCACAACACTCCAAAGCACGTTCTCCACCATACTGTGCAGAGGACCCAGGTCCCTGCGCTCAGAGGCACCTTGCATATCAGTGAATAGATCTATCATGGTGATGACATTGGGTCAATGTTGTTCTTCAACAGCACTCTGAATACCGTGACCTGCAATATAATGGAAATAGTGGGGCTAAAGAGAAAACGTGTAATGACAAGTCACCATCATGGCATTGGATGTGTGGAGTGCTATAACTTCAACGAGCCACCATTAGTCTGTACACAACACCATTAGGCACCCTGCTCAAGCGTCTGCCATATTTTACATACCCCAGGGATGATCTCAATACCACAACTTCTAACCTATTCAATCAGTGAGGCCTATATGTGTACCATTCATTCAAACCTGAGATTGCTCCTGAATGACGTGCCAGAAAAAGCTCAAAACAGCTGCCGGGATGCAAATGCCATATTAGAATATCATGATATCATATAATTGAGAGACAGTAAAGTCACTATATATATCCTGTCAGGTTTCTGGCATAGATGAACTGGGAAAAGTGGAGGAGACTGGTGAGCGTGTTAAATGTGGACAGAATGCGCAAGCACTCTAATTTCATTAAGGCGCAGGTCTCAAATTTCTCATGTGCGCACGTCTCTCTCATGCTTATGGTATACAACCCTTACAACTAATCTTTTACCACGCACTACCACTACAATGCAGTCATTACAACGCATACCATTACAACGCATTGCGCTGGGGGGCGCTCTAGGATAGGGAATACGTTTAATTTACTATCCAACACCTTCCCTAGTGTCCACGGGGACTGGAGTTGGAATAGTAAATTAAACTATTCACTATCCAGCACCCCAAAGCGCTATGCGTTGTAATGGTATGCGTTGTAAAAACCACGTTGTAATGATATGCGTGGTAAAAGTATGCGTTGTAACGTCATACATCCCATGCTTATCAGGCCTTACTCCCACATGTTGAATTGTCAACACTTGCTTTTCCTTCATCACTAAAATGCCACAGTTACTCTAAAAAAATCAAAGACCAAATCGAAATTTCTTAAGTGTTTGGATAGCATGAAACAGGTTATTCTTCATTGTGGAATACCCTGACTTCTCACGTCCATGCTCATGGGGGTTAAAGACGTTAAGCATCATCCCACACAAGGAATCGTGCTACTTTGCAGGATGAACACAAAAGTAATAAAATCAACCAAGACTTATGTGATACCCTAGATGGATTGGTTTTACATTTCTTTGGATTAGTTCGCTTGAAAATGTTTGGAAAATTTGCCAAAACTTGAAGAAATAATACTCACCCAACAGAACCAGTTGTTTATCTATGTTAATACTGCCCAGGTTCTGAGGGTGACCGACCTTCTCTCTTCTCCTGCAGCTTCCTTTTCTATCACCCATCCACACACTGTAGGGCTCAGTCCATCACTCGCATCTTGAACAACCTTGTCTTCTCTGACAGTAGTACTGAAAATCGTTCCTCGTGCAGTGCTCTCTCCCATCCTCCCTCTGAAATCCAGAAACACCTCTGCACCCCTGTCTCACATCAAGCAGTCTGCACTTTGTTGTCGGTCTCCAGCGCTCTAGCAGCCCTACCGCCTCTAACCACCTGACCTCCTGCGTCCTTCCCATCCGGCCTAGGGGGCATATTACCAACAACTAGCGATAATTATCGCTATGTTGGCTTAGCGGCAATATTTTTACCACTGAGCTGCAGCGATTTTTATCGCAGATAAACCTTGGTATTACCAAGGTTTATCGCAAATGCAATAAAAATCGGCCGCAATGCGTGAATATCGCTGAAAAGTCAGAGATATTCATGCATTACCGAGCTAATGCTCTTAGCCATGTTATCCACCTCCCATTGGATAACATGGCTAAGAACTGCTCAGGGCAGGTGTTAGCTTTTGGAGATATTCGTGCTTAGCGCGAATATCTCCAAAAGTTGGTAATAGGAGATAGCGATGTTAGCAACTGTTTCCAGTCGCTAACATCTTGGCACGCCCACTTTCCATGTCATTAGTGATAAATATCACTGACATGCAAAGTGGGGCCCAAGATCGTCGCTATCTCCTACTAGCTGTCGCTAACTGGTGTTAGCGACAGCTAGGTAATAGGGAGATAATTTTATCTCCGCTTTCTTGGCTTTTAAAGCCAAAAAAGCGGAGATAAACCCCCTTGATAATATGCCCCTAGATTCCTTCGCTCTCTTAGTCCCTATTACCTTCCGGCCTCTTAACCACCAGCACTGCCCTCATAAAGGGCTCCCTGTGCTGATCCTCTGGCACAGCGGTGGCTCATCTGCTATGGCGGAGGAGCATCGCCCCCATCTGCCAGCAGCCAAAAAAAATTAAAAATAAAACGATGATAAACCATTGTTTATTATCGTTTTACTTTTTCACTTAGAGCCGAGGCTTGGGGGTGGGGCCAGGATGATCACAGGCTGGTGGAGGAGGGGTTGAACTGCTACTCAGTGTGTATGACGGTTTTGGCTAGCAATATCAGGCCGGCCAAACAATCATGCACACTGAAGCTCTCTCCACCCCGAGGTGTGTTGCTGGGTTGGAGAGAGCAGGCCCAGTCTCTCAATCCAACTGGGAGCACAAATCATTGGCGCAGGCCAATCCTGACGCTGCTTTCAGCAGCATGAGGATTGGCTGCAGTGCACTCTGAGAGTCCGTGCCTGCACAAGAGAGGGGCACGATGCAGCAGGTACTTTTTTTTTATTTGTCTCGTCCGTTCATCCCAATCCGCCACCCGACCCCCACCCGGCCACTCTACCAACACATCAGCCACTACTGCTCTAGCACCGTCACTTTCTCAATACTCTGCTTACCTTATAGTGAACTGTTTTTCCTCTTATCATCCTGAAAGCATTAGTGGAGCACCAAGTATACTAGCTTTGAACTGTGGCATCCAGGTTGCAAGGTAGAAGCTAACAACTCAATACAGGAAAGCAGATACCATGACACATTTGTGTGGAAGGGGCCAAGATGTGGCATCGGAACAAAAGATGGTGACAGAGGGAGAGAAATGGAAGAGAGAGGCAAAAGGAATAAGAGTGTAAAAGAAGGAAGGCAAGAAGAATGCAAAAACTGAAGGAAATATGGAAAGAAATAAAAAAAAGGAGACAAAGAAGTTTGCAATGAATAAAAGAAAGTGGAAAGAAGAATGCAAAATGTTTGTGTCTTCTGCAGCATTGTTGTGTTATATTCATGCAGTCCTTCCATCTCTGAGACTGGCCACAATGCTCAAAAACTCTCAGCCCTATATTCCAGCCATGCCAATTTGGTACCTGCTGGTGCTGGCTTCTCCGGCTGTCATTGCCAGGTTTTATCATGTTGTAGTGCCAAAAACCCCTTTGCCTCCACCTGGTCCTACTCTGTACACTTCCCCTTTTCCATCATCTTCTACCATTTGGAAGTACCCAGATGCAAGGAAAAGTAACCATGTTTTCTCTTTGCAGACCTGGGTAAGAAAGCCAACCAACAGGTGCAAACATGCAGAGTGGATAAAAAAGTATTTATTCAATGCATTGTCCAGTCACTAGGCAGCTTACTAGAAGTCACTTAGTGGTTGGCCACTGTGAAATAAATGAGTTACTGTGAGGTCTGCAATGAAAGCACAGATATGTACTTACAAATGGGCCGGTGCCGCCCAGTCTCAGCGCACAAGCAAATATGTATACGTTGAGGTACAGCCATTCTTGGTGATGGCTGTTCAGTAGACCTGGGAGAAAACCATAAAATTGCCAGCCAATGTGGAGTGGCTTTTCTTTAAGTAGGCAGGCCAATGGTGACAGATGTGCTGCCCGCCGTATGGCTTAAGGGCCCTGTTCATCCAGAAACAGTGCTTGTGGAGCCCACCAACACCAACTGTCCCAGTGTAACGACTTCAGATTGGTGCAAATATTTCAACTGCAGAATGTAGTTTTTCTCAAGGACAGACTTATCAATATTTCATTACTTTATTGCAGAAGGAGGAAACAATGACAATGAACAAAGATATTTCTCCTTGTTGCGCTTCCACTGGGAAGATGTAGCATTTTGATGCATTTTCAGGTCTACCACTATTGGTAAGTCTGGGAATGTGCCAAAATCTATAGGTAGATGTTTGGGTACATCTATGCTCCACCCATGGAATGTCCCTGGGACAGAGTAACGCAAGGGCAGTGTCTTGGTAAATCTGACTTTAGTGTTGCGTTAACCTTGCGTCGTAATGCAAGGGTAACGCAACAGTTTGATAAATCTGGCCCCTCATTTTTATATGCCTTTGTTCGTCTTCTTGAAAGCTTATTTTCATTGTTAGGGTGATTATTGACTAACAAGTCTGTTTATGACTATTTCATAAATATTGAATAATTATTATTTCATATTTACTTTCATCGATTTGTTTTCCTCTTGTTTCTTTTGATGTACCTCTTTTTCACTGACTTCATAAAAATGCTAAATATATACTTTCGTTTGTTAATATGTTGTATACATGAAGCACAATATCTCAGACTGGATCTATTAAATGTGTCAAGTGACCATTATGTGTACATGCACAGTTGATTTGTGTAATATAAAACTCCAGCAAAAAACAAAGAACAAATTGAATATTAACATTTATGAGGTGAAAAAAAAGCATTTTTCAAAGAAAAGCACACAGAATCTAATACTACTATTAGAAGTTGTAGATAGAAATTGAAAGCGCAAGGTTGATTTCAGATTTGTTTTTTCAAACGAGAAACAGAAAACTCACCCAACGTTTCTTAATCAAACACTGATATCATTCTACCCCCATTTGCATGTCTGCTTCTGTGATCATCCTCACTTAGTTAAAGCAATCTTGAAAGATTTCCCTCATGCTATAAAGTAAAGCTTCTCCTCATAGCAGACTTTAGAATTTCCAGTATTAAATCCACTTGGCAAAAAATAGATTGAATCTTGGCTTCCAACAGCTGCTCCTGCCTCCAGTAAGGTACAGTTAATCAGCTTTTTATACCAGGCACTTTTTCACTGAAGCTCTTCAGCTGCCTACTGTTCTGGTCTTTTTCTGTGCTGCAAGAAACGGACCTGCCATGGAAATCAGGAGCGGTCAGCCAATGCTGGACACAAGGTCAGATTGCTTGGGAGACTCCACTGCACAGGAGAGCCACTCAGAATGAGGCTGTGGGCGTCGGGTGCAGAGTGGGCAGGGATTGCGGTTCCAGCAGGATCCGGAGCCCTTGGAGTAGTTTTCTTCTGGACAGGTCCGCTGTCCACAGGAGATTGGTGTGTTTTTCAAAGGCAGCAGTCCTCCTAGGGTTTCAGAGGTCACTAGCAGCAAGATAGGTCAGAGGTTCGCAGAAGTTGGAGGCAGGCCAGTAGGGCTAGGGCCAAGTCAGACGTCGTCTTCAGTCTTCTCTGTAGGAATGTCTTCTTTCTTCTTAGGTCACCACAGGCAGTGGCAGCTGGTGACATTTGAAAGAGGTGATGCATACAAGTTTGATATGACTTTTCTGTAGTAAGTGAAGTGGGCAAGCTTAATGAATAAATGTGGGATGCAGGCTGGATCCTCCTCCAGAGAAAAAAAGATTGGCAAATGGTGCATTTTAAAGCAATTTAATTTAGTGATAAAGCAAGGCTTATCAAGCAGTGGGAAAGTAGAGTTTTGAAATATTAAACACATAAAAAAACTGCGCTACATCTTACTGAATTAATATGTTCAACAGTTACTGAAATGTTTGCCCAGTGTCTTGCACTGCATGCTGCATCAACTTTGGAAGAAAAGGCTCTAACCAGGCTTTGGGAAAGACTCACACCTGCTGACTGCAATCAGTCATATAGAAATATGTGACAAAAGGTCTTTAAATGGGATGAAAAATATGAGAACTTTCTAAAAGGGAACCCATAAAATGAATTTCTGTGATTCCCATAGTGTGGTGCTACCCTACCGGTATTTTGGTTGGTCTCTGAGATGTCATTGCATCCAGATATATAACACAACAACTAACCTACACCTAAAACGGGGATTGGCTTTGTCAATGGTTGTTAGCTGTTTAACATCAATAAGTAACAAGAAGGATTTATTATGAATATTTAAACTTCAATATGTTTCATTTCTGAAATGTCAATAGTTTTGAGGCCTGTGGAAGGAGTTTAGGCCTTTAGTTATGCACACTTTATGTTAGATATTCATGTCCTTATCCCTAGCATAGCTTGTCTATCTGCACACCTTCAACCACCTTTCTTTCCTCCTCAACACCCTCTTTTTACTCTTCCCTGGAAGCACTCCCTTACATCTCCCTCACTTCACCACTCCCAAACATACCCTGCACTCACTCACATTTGAGCAACATATTTACTTTTCCTTTTGCCCTGTAGTTATTTTGCCATCTGTGCACCCCCTTCATGCACATTTTCACAAAATTACAATTACAAACTGGAATACATGACCATTGTTCTGTGTGCCTTTCAGGGAAGCCAACCCACTGACAGGCACTTTGCTTGGCTTCAGGGTAAGCATCAGAGCTCATTCAAAGCCCCTCAGAAACACCTGGCATGGCTCAAAGTATGGACTGAAAAAAAATGCAGAAAGAAACACATGATTAAATAGCTAACTCTTGAGGAAGGCAAGATTAAATGAAACTTGAAATAGGAACTAAATTGCTGACATGCATTGTCTCAATGCTTTTTAACACTCATTGTTCATAAATCAATCCCTGTTTTTGGCATTAATGTTGTTAAGGGCATGAAGATTGGGCCAGTTTTAATGTCATACTGAAGACAGCTGTCTACTGTAAGCACATATCTCTCTCTTTGCACTTGACTCAGAAATTTGGATCAACTTCACAAGGGGAAAAAAACCCTCATTGTTGCTAACTAACTGATTAGGCCAATCAGTAAATGAACAGTCCTTTCTGACCACAGGAGTAAATGCAGACCATTGATTAATTTACTTTGATGTTAGGAGAAAAAGGGTAAACCCATTTCATTTGCTGCCCATTTTTCCTTGCAGGTCACACAAAATCTTAATGTTGAGATTGTGTATTGCAATGAAATGCACCACTGGCGATGCTGCTATTGAACCCTGCGTTTTGGTTTTTCACTCCTTCAAAACCTGGAGCTTTTGTCAAGGCAGGATTTAAGAGGGTGACAAATTGAAAACATTGTCAATACATTGGGCTCTTTGTAGGCTATATACATGCACATGAGAAGGGGCTGTGTAGTGTAGAGAAAAAAAAGCACAGTGCTGTTTACCAGCCTAGCATGGGTAACAATCACTAACAAGTCACTATAGAGTGTTTGTGCTGTTTCATGACATCTGCTGGGGATTTAAAATGTATGTAGACATCATTCACTTTGAGGCCCTTTCAAGGAATGGCCCTTCTGCAACATGAAGACAAAATTATTTGGAATCAGACAGACATTTTTCGCTGGGTTTGCTTTGCATGTTTGACGTTTTAAGGCAGGGGACAGAAAAGGAGATTTGCAACTCCATGTCAAGCTGC
The DNA here is from genome assembly GCF_964263255.1 of Lissotriton vulgaris. NCBI lineage: Eukaryota > Metazoa > Chordata > Amphibia > Caudata > Salamandridae > Lissotriton > Lissotriton vulgaris. Next base: position 10,198 of record NW_028250383.1, read on the forward strand.
ACACCTGTAATGTTTGTTAAAGTCAGATTGGCCTGCTCATCTTTTAGGTCCATTTCGCAGTGGAACAAATGCTGCAGCTCCACTTCCAATGGGGCCAGTGACTTGCAGCCAGGGCCTTTAAGTGGCTTAACGCTGCCTTGTGGTTAAGGTGGAGCCCCTATTACCACAAACGTCATAAAAAGTGAAGTTCCGGTGGCGATAGGGGCTTGTAAATATGCCCCTTAGTATCTTATTGTTCATATGACTAAACTTACCATGGTTAAGGAAACTATGTAACGTGAATCACTTAATTTTTACAGATTGTATTCTTTTAAACTACTACATCAAACTCATCCTATCGAAGACGGCCAATGGGACAGAGTGGTCCGACATTCTTGATGATGTTAAGGGGAATTACCCCGAAACCTATGGAGTATAATTACACAGATTATGGAACTGGACTAGTTTAGCGCTCACACACCTATCATGCAGCATTGAGGCTGACAGCTTGGACATCCAAAGGTAATACGAACTGTGCTGTAATACTGCAATCTGCTGCTGGCTAGTATGCTAGCGTAGTGGAACCTTTTCAGCTGAAAGGGTTCACGTCATGCTGCTGTGACTTAGAGGTTACAGCGACAGACTAAGATAGATCACTGTCTTAAACTAACGGGAGCTGGCCACTTGGAACAATCAAAACTTTCCCAAGGGTTAGTATGAGGCTCAACAAATATTCCTATTGATCCACATGCGAGTGTCACCCAAAATCTCTCTCGGCTGAGAACTATTGTTTCTTCATCCTTGGATCTCACAGAGCTGGTATTTGCTGTATAAAATTGTTTAATTTGATTTGAGATTATATTACAATTTATTTAATTTTTATTACCTTTGAGTAGAAATACTAAACTCTGGTATTTATACTAAACTCTGCTGATTCTGACTCATTAATTACTTGTGGGTAAATCTTTCAACTAACATACTTTAAATCTGAAATTTGAATTACCTAAACTTTGCATTATAACAAATTGAGTTGAGCAATTACCTTATTCCTTGTCCTCTCCTCCGAATATCAAGTCCCTTTCAGCACAACACAAGATCCATCGGAGGGCCAGGTGGGTATATTGGGGTTTGTCAGAGGCCAAATGAATGCATAAAATATAGACTAGTTAAAAGAAGGAAACATTTCTGGGCCCAGCGCACAACACTTAACCCCTTCACTGCGGCGGCTATTCTGCCGCAGTGCTAAGGGGGCGGGGCGGAAGTGCGGCGGGCGCATGCTGGTGACGGAACCACTCCGTCACCAGCGTCGGTTGCGCTGTGCTTATGACGGAGCTGTTCCGTCATGGCCCCGCCCGCTCAAAAGAACGCTCAGCGCAGGCGCGGAATGCGCGCCGCGCATGAGCAGCGGGCGGGCCATGACGGAAACGCTCCGTCATCAGCACAGCGCCACGCAGCTGATGACGGAGCGGTTCCGTCATCAGCGCACAAGGGGTTAAAAACGAGTAGGTTATAAGCAGTTCTCTGTTTGAGGCAATCAACAGTCTGAGCAATAGTTTGTAAACACTGAAAGTCGTGACCTTCAATTTTTTTTCTGATCTCCAGAGCAAACACACAAATCACTTGATGGATTTTGCACTATGATTTCATGCATGCTGGGTCTACACTGTAGACTTCTCAGCCCTCGGAGGATCTTACCAGCCAATGCACTCAACCACCTAGCTATAGACGGTAAATTAGCCAGTGCTATATTTTTGTGTGTGGAGATCCACACTTGTAAATATGCTACTCACAAATCGCTTTGTGAATAGCGAACAATCTTAATTTACACTAAAGTCTGTTTGTCAATGTGAAGCAGTCCCTTAGAGTTTAACCCTTAAAAGAGCTAAAAAAAAGTGTAGTACTGAATTGCAATGTCCAGGGGGGACATTGCAATATATATATATATATATATAATACACACATATATTGTGTGAAAAAAGTGTGCTGGTTCCACTAATG
>NW_028250384.1:0-1000 GCF_964263255.1 Lissotriton vulgaris
AGTTCCTCATTGTGTGTAGCTGTCTAGGATGAATGTACAAATCACAGCTGTCACTCACAGTCAGCCATGTGTCCCAGACACATGCTGCAGGCACCAAATAGCTCAGGCAAGAAAATGCCACCTTTCTTAAAGTGGCATTTACAGATTTCTAATTTCAAATCATATTTCACTATAAGTTAAAATTTCAAATTGCAATTCCAGAAACACCAAACATGAAAGGGTTACCTGTTCCCATTTGGAAATTACACTTATAAAATGTAATTAAGTAATTCTAATGTTTTGCTATAAGAAAGGTAGGTTTTCCAGTAGTGAAAAACAAATTTAAGTGTTTTTTACTACCAGGACATGAAAAACTTAGAAGTGTCTCTCCTACTGATTAAATATATTGCACACTGCCCTCTTGACTGTCCAGAGCCTACCCTAGGGGTGACGTTTGGGCCTTGCAAAATGTTTACCTTACCAGTTCCAAATGATAATTTAAAACTGACCACACAGGCTGCAATGGCAGGTCTGAGACAAATTTAAAGGGCTACGTAAGTGGGTAGCACAATCAGTGCTGCATGTCCTCTTCCTTCTTTCTGCACCCCTCCTGTCTCTTTCTGTAATTCTCTTCCCTCTTTGTGTACCTCTCCTACTTTTTTGGCACCCCTCTTGCTTCTGTTTGCACCTCTATTCGTTCTTTCTGCACCCCAGTTGTCTCTTTCTGTACTAGTCTTCCCTCTGCCTACACATCTCTTGCTTCTTTCTTTACTTCTCCTACTTCTTTTTGCATCTCTCTTGCTTCTTTCTGCAACCTTCTTCCGTTTTTTGCATCCCTCTTCCCTCTTTCTGCTGTTCTCTTGCCATTTTATGCACCTCTATTGCCTCTTTCTGCACTTCGCTTTCCTGTTTCTGCACTTCTGTTACTTCTTTCAGCAATTCCCTTGCCTGTTTCAACACTTCTCTTGCTTGTTTCTACACCTTTTTTGTCTCTTTCTGCACCTCACTTGCTTCTTTCTGC